>NC_072789.1:8234729-8255196 GCF_022539595.1 Amphiprion ocellaris | reverse complement strand
GATTTATATCTATTTTTATGCCAGTTTTCCTGTCTTTGCTGATGCTGCACTGAATGTTTCACAGTTTAAGGTTCACTTTGTCTAAAATCACATCTTAGATTACATGAATGTCTGCTTGTTCAATAACCTGCCAGAAAACAGACCTGTTCAAGGAACACTTTTCACTTTACTCCTGTACTTTTCTTCCCTGACCACGTGTTTTGACACATTCTGCTCAGTAAAGAGATAGACCAGAATTTAACATGTCATATTGTTCCTTTAACGTCAGGAGGAAAAAAAGTAACTGCAACTGTGCAATAGACTTAAGCAATGAAGGCAAACATCACTCACCTTGTGAATCACTGCAGATGCTGCTTTAAATGAAATGCTGACATCTATATAGTCCAAATGTCCATAGAATCTGTGAAGACAGAAGCAAAAAAAGTCCTCATGAAACAGAAATTACAACTCAGGAATGATGATGTGGCTCCGATAAAAGGAAAACAAGATAGAAAATCCAAACATATCACCTGCGGATTCAACCCCAAACAGGAAAAACTCTAGAATGTGTGAGTGAAATTACAGAAAACTGAAGCTACTGTGATGTCAGTGGTGGTTCAGATGCAGGAATTCTGAGTTTTTGTTTGTTTTATGAGGTCTTTAGCTTTTGGTGTGCTGAGCTGTATGTCTGAGGATTTTACTGAAGAAAAATGAAAACATGCACAGAATAAATAACGTTGAAAGACTTTTCTTTGATGTGTTTTTGTTTAACTACCTGATGAAGTTTAGTATGTCGTCCAAAAAATGATCAAAACGTCACAGCTTAGTATGTTGTCCAAAATATGACAAAAATGTCATAATTTATTATGTCGTCCAAAAAATGATGAAAATGTCATAGTTTAGTATGTCGTCGAAAATTTGAAAAAAACGTCATAGTTTAGTATGTCGTCCAAAATGTCACAAAAACGTCATAGTTTAGTATGTCGTCCAATTACTAAACTATGCCAATTTTGTGACATTTTGGATGACATACTAAACTGTGATGTTTTTGTCATATTTTGGACGACATACTAAACTATGACGTTTTTGGTACATTTTGGATGACATACTAAACTATGACGTTTTTGTGACTTTTGGACGACATACTAAACTATGACGTTTTTGTCAAATTTTGGACGACATACTAAACTATGACATTTTTGTGACATTTTGGATGACATACTAAACTATGACGTTTTTGTGACTTTTTGGACGACATACAAAACTATGACGTTTTTGTCATATTTAGGACGACATACTAAACTATGACGTTTTTGTGACTTTTTGAGCGACATACTAAACTATGACGTTTTTGTGACTTTTTGGGCGACATACTAAACTATGACGTTTTTGTGACTTTTTGAGCGACATACTAAACTATGACGTTTTTGTCATATTTTGGACGACATACTAAACTATGACGTTTTTGTGACATTTTGGATGACATACTAAACTATGACGTTTTTGTGACATTTTGGATGACATACTAAACTATGACGTTTTTGTGACATTTTGGACGACATACTTAACTATGACGTTTTTGTGACATTTTGGATGACATACTAAAATATGACGTTTTTGTGACTTTATGGACGACATACAAAACTATGACGTTTTTGTCATATTTAGGACGACATACTAAACTATGACGTTTTTGTGACTTTTTGGGCGACATACTAAACTATGACGTTTTTGTGACTTTTTGGGCGATATACTAAACTATGATGTTTTTGTGACTTTTTGAGCGACATACTAAACTATGACGTTTTTGTGACTTTTTGGGTGACATACTAAACTATGACGTTTTTGTCATATTTTGGACTACATACTAAATTATGACGTTTTCGTGACTTTTTGGACGACATACTAAACTATGACGTTTTGTCATATTTTGGACGACATACTAAACTATGACGTTTTTGTGACTTTTTGGACGACTTACTAAACTATGATGTTGTTGTCATATTTTCGACGACATACTAAACTATGACGTTTTTGTCATATTTAGGACGACATACTAAACTATGACGTTTTTGTCATATTTTGGACGACATACTAAACTATGACGTTTTTCGGACATTTTGGATGACATACTAAACTATGACGTTTTTGTCAAATTTTGGACGACATACTATACTATGACATTTTTGTGACTTTTTGGACGACATACTAAACTATGACGTTCTTGTCATATTTTGGACGGCATACTAAACCATGATGTTTTGTTCATATTCTGGAAGACATACTAAACTATGATGTTTTTGTCAAGTTTTCGGCGACATACTAAACTATGATGTTTTTGTCATATTTTGGACGACATACTAAACTATGATGTTTTTTCTTTTTTGTTTTTTAAACTTTTTTTATCACATTTTTTTAACGGAACAACGAACAGGGGAATCGTATTCCCAACATCAACAGTGATACTTGCAAAAGAAATAAATCGAAACAAACTAAACAAAAACAAAAAAAACCCAATTTATTTATATATATATGTACATACATACATACATACACACATACATACACTTAAAAATACACATACAAATAAAAGAAATGAAAATAAGGTAAATTAGAGAAATAAAGACAGAGATGAGGTCTTGGGATGAATTACAAGTCTGTGCATCACAGTTACAGTGTATCACAATGACAATAGTGGTTAATTATCTATTTCAGCAGCTAAATACACACACCATTTTCTCCATCGTTTTTCCTCCCTGGTCCTTTTGGAGTCTTATGGAGTAGGTCATTTGCGCTAGAGTATGCAGCTGCTTAACAATGCTGACAAAGAGGTCTGTGGTAGGGCAATTTTTCTGGAGCCAATGTTTTGTGATGGTTTTTTTACTTGCTGCCAGCAAAATCTTAAGAAGGTAAGCATCATTTGCATTCATACCAACAGGGATGATCCCCAGATAAAGAATTATAAATGTCACACTAATATTAAAACCTAGAACTTTTGAGATGATTCCCGCTACCTTACTCCAATAGACCTGGATGATGGGGCAAGACCAAAATATATGAGTGTGATCAGCCATGACCTCTCCGCATTCCCTCCAGCAGTTGTATTGGACATCAGTTTGTTTTTATTTCTGTTTAGGAGTGATAAAGAATCTGATTAGGTTCTTCCAGCAGAAGTCCCTCCAAGTCTTTGAGTTGATGGAGGATACCTGTGTTTTCCAGGCATTCGGCCACATGTCCTGTGTTATTTCTATGTTCAGCTCTCTCTCCCATCTTTGTTTCACATAGTCTGTGGTGTCCATCTTCAAAGAGGTGAGGGCATGGTAAGGCTTGCTTACAAGTCCTTTGTTGTTGCCTGACTTATAAGCGTCCATGAATATTCGAGTGACTACTGATTGGATGCATCCCTTTATAGTTTTACAGAAAAAATCCCATAGCTGCAAATACCTAAAGAGATCTTGTTTGCCCAAGCCATACATCTCACTAAACTATGATGTTTTGATCATATTTTGGACAACATACTAAACTACGACACTGTTTGTGAAATTTTGGACGACATACTAAACTATGACGTTTTTGTCAAATTTTGGACGACATTCTAAACTGAGATGTTTTGATCATATTTTGGACGACATACTAAACTAGGATGTTTTGATCATATTTTGGACGACATACTAAACTATGACGTTTTGATCATATTTTGGACGACATACTAAACTGTGACATTTTTGTCAAAGTTTGGACGACATACTAAACTATGATGTTTTTGTGACTTTTTGGACGACATACAAAACTATGACGTTTTTGGGACATTTTGGACGGCATACTAAACTATGACGTTTTTGTCATATTTTGGACAACATACTAAACTATGATGTTTTTGAGACTTTTTGGACGACATACTAAAGTCTGACGTTTTTTTCAAATTTTGGACGACATACTATACTATGACATTTTTGTGACTTTTTGGACGACATACTCAACTATGATGTTTTTGTCATATTTTGGACGACATACTAAACTATGACGTTGTTGTCGTATTTTGGACAACATACTAAACTATGACGTTGTTGTCGTATTTTGGACGACATACTAAACTATGACGTTTTGATGATATTTTGGACGACATACTAAACTGACGTTTTTGTCATATTTTGGACGACATACTAAACTATGATGCTTTTATCAAATTTTGGACGACATCCTAAACTATAACGTTTTTGTGACTTTTTGGACGACATACTACACTATGACGTTTTTGTCAATTTTGGACGACATAGTAAACTATGACGTTTTGTGACTTTTTGGACGATATACTAAATTATGAAGTTTTGATCATATTTTGGACGACATACTAAACTAATTTTTTAGCTGAATTTTTGGATTTTTTTTTCAGACAAGGAAACAATATGTTTTGGTGCCTGTAAATGAGGACAACAGGAGGGTTAACCAAAGATATCGGTGGTGATGCAGAGCTCGTCTGTTCATGATCTTGTCAAATTTGCATTTTTTTTTTTTTTTTTTTAAATAAAACTTTGAAGGGAAACTTTTACGGAATTATTGCCATTTTCTTCCTGAAGGTTTTGCAAATTTTAATAAATGTGGGTAATTTTTTTTGCTGAATTTCTGGATTTTTTTCAGACAAGGAAACAAGATTTTTTGGTGCCCGTAAATGAGGACAACAGGAGGGTTAAAGGAATGAAGCTAAATGAGCTCAAAGGTTGAAGATTTGGGAAAAGACTGAAATTTTGACTTCACTTTGGATCTCTGCAGTCATTAGCTGTCATCTTGGTTACAGGTGGGATCATAATGTTGCACCAGGGTTTGTGTTGTCGTACAGATTCTCTCTCAGAAAGACCAACATCTTCTTCCAGACGTCCTCCTGAGCATGAGGATGTTCCACCGTCTATACAGATTGTACAATTAAAAGTAGAACACTCTACAGGTCTAAGCTGGATGTTTACCTGACGGAGAGGCTGACGGGTGTTTTCGTCCTCAGGTGGTGGACATCATGCGTGTGAACGTGGACAACGTCCTGGAAAGAGATCAGAAGCTGTCAGAGCTGGACGACCGGGCCAATGCCTTGCAGGCCGGAGCCTCGCAGTTCGAGAGCAGCGCTGCAAAACTCAAGAACAAGTACTGGTAGAAGAACTGCAAGGTGTGTCTGTTTTATTTATAAAAATAAACATTTAATATCCGTTTCCCAAGTTGAGTAGTTCAAGGTCTGTTGTAAAGATAATAATCCAGAGATTTATTCTGTTTTTTAATGACAGCTTCCTATTCAGAGCTGCTCATTAGAAACCAAAGGACACAATCTGAATTATATTGAAACATTTTCCCATATTTATAATCTTATTTATTATGTAATTTAAATTTCAACATTTAGTTTTTTATCTCAGAACTTGAATTTTTCTTATTAAAGACCATATTTTGCATATTTTTTTAATCTTGTACATTTTAGAACAGAATTTAGTTTTGTAATTTCTAAATTGTTTGCATTTTTTTTTTGTCTGAAATGCTGGTTCCTCTCCTACACACTACTCTTATGAAATAGATGCTTAAACTTGGTCATATTTTCTGACAGCTCATCACACAAAGGTTGCTAGAATGTTTAAAATCCAGTGATTGTGTCTGTTTTTATAGTTTCTGGCTGTAAAATAGTGTCATTTAGGCATTTAAAAAAAACAGACAAGATGCCTTATTTGGCCTCAGTGACATCTGCTTGTTTAAGTTAGGAAATGAATGCATGTAAATATTCTTTCATGCATGTCATTAGAAAAGTATTTAAAGACTCTCCAAAGTTGTTTAAATCAATCCAACTGGACTATAAGAAGGTTCCTTGAAGACGTTTCACCTCTCATCCAAGAGGCTTCTTCAGTTCTGAACTGAATTTGGGAAAAGACTGAACTTCAGTTCTGAACTGAAGAAGCCTCTTGGATGAGAGGTGAAACGTCTTCAAGGAACCTTCTTAAAGTCCAGTTGGATTGATTTAAACAACTTTGGATAACCATGACCTGGATGAATGAGAAACTACACAGACATATTTAAAGACTCCTACGATACCTACAACATGTTTTAAACAGCACTGGTGGTTAAATATCTTTTTGAGAATCCATCTGGTTCACTCTAAGATCCAAACACATGCTCATCAGAGAACGGATCTTTGCATGAACCTTCTGGACTACAGGCAGTTTCTGGACATTTCTAGTTAGTTTCCATACGTGTGTCCTCGCTGTTCTGTGTAAAATTCAACCTACCGCTTCGGCCAAAAGCTCCTCCATTTCCCCCACATGTTGACTCTGCTCACCTTCCTTCCTGTTGGAGTTTTGTTTGATGGCAGCTGGAAAACCTCAAGGTCACTCACTTCTGCCACCTCCTGCTTCGGAGTGTGTGGTTGTTGATCACACCTTGTTGGTTGAAGCCACAGCCCAGCCAGATTTACCATCCGTCCATCCATTATCTATACCAATACCAATCCTCATTAGGGTCATGGGGGGCTGGAGTCTATCCCAGCTGACTTAGGGTGAAGGCAGGGGACACCTGGACAGGTAACAGTCTATCACAGGGCTACATATAGAGACAAACAATCACATTCACACCTACGGACAATTTAGAATCACCAATTAACCTCAGCATGTTTTTGGACTGTGGGAGGAAGCTGGAGAACCCAGAGAAAATCCACACATGCACAGAAAGAACATGCAAACTCCATGCAGAAAGATCCCAGGAAGGTCGGGACGCAAACCGGGATCTTCTATTAACCAGTAAGCCACTGTGCAGCCCCCAGATTTACCCACTGAATCACAAGTGACAGTGGGTTTGATGCATTTTTCATAATGCTTGGGAATCTAATTTTAGCTTTTTATGTTTTTTGTACATTTTCAAGTTCTTTAACCCTCCTGTCGTCCTGCGGGTCAAAATTGACCCGTTTTAAAGTTTGAAAATGTGGAAAAAATATATATTTTCATAATGAAACTTCTGACATCCACATTTTCAACATTTTTGGGAAATCTTTGAACATTTTTTGGTGTAAATAAAGAAATGCTAAAAATGTTTCTTAAGAACATTCACATAAAAACCAACCAAAATCCAGCAAATTTCACTGGATTTTGGTTGATTTATATGTGAATGTTCTTAAGAGAATATTAGAAGTTTTACTGATATATATGGAATCACTTTAGATATTTTTAGGATTTTTTTGTAAGATTTTTACTCATTTTTTGAAAATATTTACTAGAATTTTCTTGCCAAATTTGGCAATGGAGAGATTGCAGCGAGGCCCTTTCGGGTTCCAGGATCGGGTGCACCTGGAATCGAACCACATCCTGGCTGTGGAAACCACATCCATGATGCAGTGTCGATACCACTACACCACCAAGCCCTGTCGCAACTGGACAGTTTCTACTTGTGTTTTTGTGACTCACTGTGGCTGTTGGTTCAATACATTGAAACTGCTTAGTAGAGAAAGTAATACACAATGCAACTAATATACTTGAATTTGAATTACCTTTAATACATTTACATACTATTACAGGTGTCTTCAAATCATATAAAAGTAAATATTAAAAATAATATAAAAGTAGTTTAGTAACATGACATTTTTTGGACCAAAGGCTATACTAGCTAAAATTTTAAGTCTAAGTCTATTTTTTTTTTTTAATTTACTTTTGTTATACTAAAGTAAATTAAAGTATATTAATACTATTTTTAAAGTATATTAATACTATTATTAATACTACTTTTAAAGTATATTAATACTATTTTCACTTATAACATTCCTTATATTAGTATTTTCAAATCATATAAAAGTAAATATTAGTTTTAATATTAAAGTCTATAAGTAACATGACATTTTTTGGACCAAAGGCCATACTAACTAAATTTTAAGTATTTTTACACTATTTAAATATACTAAAGTATTTTTAATCTACTTTTAATGTACTAAAGTATTTTAAGTATACTAATCTAGTTTTAATTTAGAATTTGGATAAAAGATGTTCATTATTCACAGTAGGAAGTGTAGAGTCAAACACACAGAGCCATTGTCTGAAGGAATAGCTCAGGTAGATGGAGGAACGGTTGGGAACCCAGAGGCTACTGATAAGTAACTGACTTTTTTACAATGAAAACAGTATGATTTTTAATTATTGACAATTAGCATTAAAGAGTATGATTTTAATGATAAATTTTAATAATTATAAGTGACTGACTTTTTTACAATGAAAAGAGTACATTTTGTATTAATGTCAATTAATATCAATAAATTAAAATATGAGTAACTGACTTTTTAAGTATTTTAAACGCATATATATTTTAAACTAGTTAAGTATTTTAAAGTGTTTTGTCTTTAGTAAGTGTTTATAATAAATGTGTTTAAAGTATTTTATTTGTAATAAGTTTTTAAAGTGTTTTTAATGAGTGTTTAAAGTGTTTTTAATAAATATAAGTGTTTCATTCAAATATTTTTCTTTTTTGTATATGTATTTATGTTACATTTATTTTTGGTGAATGAATGAAATAAACAAACAAGAACATGACGGTGAGTTTCACATGTTGGTGAAACTCACCATCAGGCTGGAGAGCTTCTTCTCCTTCTTCTCTTTGGGATGAATGAAGAACAATGCATTCAGCTGCTTCTAGTTTCTGATTCGTCTTCTCCAACTCGGTCGTCGTCATGACAAACAGAGGAAACAGGTATTAGTCACACTTTGACTGATGATCTCAGATAAAAATACGTGGTGTTCATGATCAGCGTGTCATCTGTCCAGACCTGCTGGAAGTGAAATGAAGCTGCCAAGTGGAACTGAAGAACTTTTTGGTTTTATCATGTTTACTGATGGAAACTGAACAGTACAAACCAGGAGGTGCCAGCTGGTCAAACATGCAGTCCGCGGGCCAAAAGCAGCCCACCTGAGAATCCAATCCAGTCCCCAGGATGACTTGGAGTTAAACTTCCTGAGTGAAAATGAAGAACAACTGTAATTTTATTTCAGGACTTGGGTATTAAATGTCAAAACAATCCATGTGACTCTAAAAACTCAACAGCTTTACAAACTAAGATTAAACTCTCCACAAGGATCCAAAATAAGTTGGACTTCTACATGAGAGCTTTAATTATTCTTCATCTACTTCCTGAAAAGTTTGGTCAATAAAAAAGACAGAAACTAATATTTTTAGCTTCATGGTATATTCCACCCAAAATACTCATACACGTGCCAAAAAAAAAATCAGTGTAAAGGAAAAGTAGACCTGAAAGGATTGATTAAAGGAACATTTAAACTATTTTTTTCATTATTTAGTAAGCTGTTATCAGTTTTTTTTAGTGTGCAAATCAGAAATAAAGAAGCACTTAGTTCTTACCGGTGTTACTTGGTCAGAAGGCATCAGGTGGACCGGCTCATCCTCGTAGGGCTCCTCCTGTAGCCTTGAGTGGACCATGTATCCATGGCAACGCTAAAGTTTCTGCTTCTTACCAAAGTTCACAACACAAGTAAAGAAAGATTTTCATGTAAAACTTCAGGGATAACTGCTGACCATAAATATTCTGATCAATACTTCATGATCAACATCAGGACAGAGGTTACAACTCCAGCTGTTCCATTAGACTGCAGTTATTCAAAGAGAAATTAAAACATCACATTCCTCATAAAAAACTAGATGGGACTTTTACTAAATAAAGTGTTGGTGAATAAACAGTGGAAAAAGTGCAAATCCATCTTGTGGATAGCCAAACAGTACTTGGTGCAGTGCAACGAGAAAGCTATGGTTATCATACATTTTTTGCTAATAGAATTAGAGAAATCCAAAGCTGCACGAAGACTCAGGACTGGTGGTGGATTCCTGGTTCCAAAAACACTGCTGACATAATCACCAGAGGAGCCAGCCCTCAAAACCTGGATAAGAACTCAGAGTGGCAAAATGAGCCTGAATTCTTGAGCTTGCCAGTGAATGAGTGGCCAATCAAATCAGCAAAAGAAATAGCAACTAATGCCAGAGAAAGCATCAATAGGTTGCAAAAGTAATCCTTCGTCGCTGTACTTGCAAAAACTGAAGGAGAGAAGCAGGAGCCAAACCAGACTGAACAAAGGAGACCTCCTGCTGGTTTAGCCATCCAGAGCCTTGTGGATGTCAAAAGGTTCAGTCTTCTAGTTCGATTGATTAGAACCATTGCATGGGTTTGGAGAGCTGCGAAGAAGTTTCTTGGACAAAAGCGAGTCCTAAACAATCCAAAGTGGGAGATAGTCACTCTAACAGGGGTCATCACATTGAAAGAAAGAGAGGATGCCCTAAGAGACGTTTTTCTTGCTAAGCAGACAACTCTTTACATGGCAGCCAATCTGGTGAATGAGCGACCAATTGAAGCCATAGTACAGAGCCGGGAAGAGTGTATCCAGTATGTGACACCTAACAGCCTTCTGCTTGGCCGAGCTTCTCAAAGCGGAGACTGCAAAACATTCAACTTTGAAACCTACCCCTACAAAAGGTTGAGAGCAATGCAGTCAGAGGTAAACAAGTTCTTGAGGTACTGGAGCCAACTCGCCGGCCCCAACTTGTTTGTGAGGAGCAAGTGGCACACCACACACAGAAATGTCGCTGTTGGAGACATTGTCTGGTTAAGTGACCAAAATGGACTGAGGGGACAGTTCAGGCTTGGAAGAGTCGTCAGCACCAACCCAGACAGCAAACGTGTCGTGAGGGATGTCAATGTTAGGGTCTGTCCAAGCTATTGTGTTCCTGTGATAAAACCTGTTAAAAATGCAGTAAAGCCAAGAAATCCATCATCTGATGCAAACAAGGAGAAATTCCAAGCAACGACTCTTCACAGGGATGTCAGACGGCTGGTTGTCTTACTACCTGTTGAGGAACAAATGAAGGATCCAGGTTAGATTATCATGAGTTGTGCGTACTTCAAACTGAAACCTTTAAGATTACCTTCAAAGCTGCGATCTTCCAAGTGTGACCACAGAAAGATCGAGCGGGAGGTGTCGAGTCAAAATGGGAGAAGCTGAAACCTCATAGAAAGAAGAAGCTGAAATCTGATAGAAAGAAGAAGCATTCACACAGGTGCTACACTCAGCTGGGGCGGAACCAATCTGCGGCTGCAGGTTTGCTACCTGCAGCATAAAAAGGGACACACGCAGCACTGAGGAGGAATGGAGAATGAATGAATGACCTCGCTCAAACAAAGTGGCTGTGAGCATGAGGATCTGCGGCAAACTGTGCAGGACTGCTTCATCTACAAAAATCCAGGTAGCAGCCGGTTTTTCAACTAAACCTATCAACTAACCCTATCAACTTACCCTATCAACTAAACTTATCACCTATGTTGCCATCATTGTATTCCATGACCTTGCAATCATTGCAAAATAAAAGAGGAAGAAAAGAAAGCAACTGTCTGACTCAAGAGTGGAGCCCAGCTCATAACCTGGGCAAATGAAACACCCTTTTTCAAGTGGGGAACCTGCACACAAACCCTCAAAAATCATCAATGATATTCACGCGTCATTGAAAGTGGGAGAACACTTGACACTCACAGCTATGTTTAATAATGAAAGTAAGAGCATTTCCACATGCACAATGCGAAGGGAACTCCAGGGATTGGGACTAAACAGCTGTGTAGCTCCCAAAAAACCACTGATCACTGAGGCTAATCAGAAAAATAATCAATTTGCTAGGTAGCAATAAGATTGGACTCTGGAGCAATGAAAGAAGATCATGTGGTCTGATGAGTCCAGATTTACCCTGTTCCAAAGTGATGGGGGCATCAGGGTAAGAAGAGAGGCGGATGAAGTGATGCACTCATCATGCCTAGTGCCTACAAACCTGTGGGGGTTATGATCTGGGGTTGGTCAGGTTCAGCAACGTTATGTTCCCAAAGAATGAGGTCAGCTGACTACCTGAATATACTGAATGACCAGGTCTTTCCATCAGTGGAGTTTTTCTTCCCTAATGACATGGACATGTTCCAAGATGATGATGCCAGGATTCATGAGGCTCACATTTAGAATGAGTGGATCAGGGAGCATGAGATGGATTGTCCTCCACACAGACCAGACCTCAGCCTCACTTAGAATCTTTGGGATGTTCTCCCATCATCAATATAAGATCTTGGTAGTAAATTACTGAAACCCTGGACAGAAATAAATGCAGTGATATTGCAGAAGCTTATCGAAACGATGCCACGGAAAATGTGTGTCATTCTCAGAGCTAAAGGCGATTTAATGAAATGTTAGCGTGTGCAACTTTGTTTTTGGATGGGCAGTGTCTTTAGTTCAACCAAAAGAGAGGCAATATATTAGTTTTCCAGCAAGCTGAACCTAAAAACATTAAAATTCTGGGCAGAAATACTGAACTCAAATCACTGTAAAGGTCTCACTTGTGTGAATAAATTCAGTTTAAATCAGTTAAACACTAAAATCTTGGTTGCTCTGTTATTGTTATTTCTTCATGTGGTTTTAGTTTTTCTTCATATGATTTATATCCGTTTTTTTATGTAACATTAATAAGGGATTGTTAGAACAATATTTATCTGAGTATTCAGTGTTTTATTTTTTATGTTAGTCTGATTGTCTTCATTCATATTCTAATAGTAATCCTCTTCTGCTGCTCTGAATTAACCTTCTAATGAAATCTTTCTCCTACGTAGATGTTGAATTCGGTACAAGACGGTTTATAACTAAACTAAAACCTATTTGGGTTTTCAAAAGCCAAGAAGTAAACTGATTCTGACTCCACGTCTGCAGGAGTTCTGTGTTGTGTTCCACCTGTGACCAGCAGGTGGCATCTCCTGCTTTGGATTTAGGCTTTATGTGAGGAAGGTGAGGGAAGATCGGCTGCAGCTGATGCTGATTTGTTGGCTTTTGTTGTGACTGTACAGTGGATTTAGATCAGGATGCAGGACACTGCGAGTCCATGTGAACTGAATCAGTTCATGAACTAATTGGCAGATAGTTTGAAAGCATCAAATGTAATAATAATCACAGAGACACAACAGCAGAGTCATTTCTGGTAGATTATACAACCAAATACAAACTAGCGCTGATTTATTCTATGTTGTCTCTGCACTCCATCACATTGGAGTAGATCTAAACTAATGATTACAGACTTTAAAGGTGTCAGGTTTTAATTTGAAGCTAAAACAGACACTGCTGATGCTGGTTTTGAGGTGAGGTTCACTCACTTTTTGTTCTGATGTTTGCCGCTGCATCATTTTAAAACCAGATGATCCATGTAGACGACATATTTAGTCCCAGTATCATCAGGACCGTTACAGTAAGGTATTATTTGTAACAACCATACAATCATTGTCAAACATTTCAGGAATAAAATAACCAAGTAAGTCTTTTTTACCTTGAACCTTTTTTTCCCACAATAATAAAATAATTATAAAACCTACAGATATAAATTCAGAAAATCTCAGATTTCTTTAAAACGCTGTAAAAAGCAGCTTTGGATCATGAAATAATCTACAAGTCTCTGAGATCATGTCTTGGAACATGAACAAAAAAAACAGCAGTGTCAACAATAAACTCAACAATAAACCTCGACTTTATATTGACTGAAACCAGAATTATTAGTTTCAATCTGTACACAGGGAAATAAATTCGGTATAAACAGCTGAACTCTTCCTCGATCAACGTGTCTTTACTCTGTTAGATAAGAAATGTCACTGTCACCTGTGAGTTTTGTTCAGTTATCAGTAAATATGCTAAAAACATTTAATCTCTTCAAACCAAAATAAAGAAGCTCTTCAGTACATCCACTCTGCAGCTTCATTTCACTTCTAGCATGTGCGTACTACAAAACGAGTATAACATAAACAGAAGATCTTTTCGTTATCTGTCTTCACTGAACAACTGCAATCAGGATAAGCAGCCTTACTAAGCTGGTTATCATCTTGATCACTCAACCCAGAGTTTGTGAATCCATTTATGAGCGCATTCATAAGAAAGAGGCACCGGATGACCAATCACAGACATGAACAGATCAAACTACAACATGAGAGAAACAGAGAGATTATAAACTCATAACATAGACTCAAAGCAACAGAGTTGCAGCAGCTGAAGGAGGAGGGAAAGCTGCAAAAAGATGTAGACTGTGTGGATGGTAACAAGCTAAACAAGTGCTAAGCAGACTGTCATATCACAAAGAAGGCTACAGGTAAATGTGTACAACTTTAAATATTTCTCACAAGAACAAACTATAATCCCACACCAATAGAAAGAGCCAAAGTCACATAGAAAAGCTACAAAAACATGCAGAATGTGTGAAAGCCTAATTAATATGCTCATCATTATCGTTAGATGTAGGTTTCCTTAATTATTTTCCTGCGGCTTCCGGCTGCCTCACTGTGATAATGAAGACAAGATGTTAAACCAACATGAGCTACAACTAATTGGACCCCACTAAAAGACCACAGCAACTGACTTTAGCTCACAATAAAAACTCATTTGCACCGTCCAACAATCAGATCAGACACACAAACCTCTACAGGTGCAATCATGTTTATTTTATTTCATGAGTAAAAAATAAAAAAAGAACATCCAACATAAAGATTACTGTAATTGTCCCGACAACCTAATGGATAAGGTGCAAATCATTTTGTTAAAATGTGCAAAAGGTGTGAATGTAAAGTCTTAGTAAATAAAAAAAAGAAAAATGGAGATATAGAAAAATGACAACAGAGGGGGAAAGTTAACTACAGAAAAGTACAACTTGTTTACAGCTGATAGAGTAAAGAAAGACAGTTTGGACATTTTTTAATGCACTGCTTAACATGGACGGACAGCCCTTAAATTTAATGAAACGTTGTTTTGCTAAAACAGAAAACTGAGGAATTCCAACAAGGAACTAATTCATGCTGCAGCTAGGGTCATTATAGTCGTGATTTTTTATTTTGATGATTACAAATGTTTTATTCACTACTTTAAACATGTGGCAGGAATGGGCTTCGGTACACCGAGGTCGGACTGAAACAAATAAGCAGGATCTCTATTAGCTCAAAGTGATTATTATTGGGCTTTTTGAGGCAATAATATTGAAGTTATTTTTTTAAATCCAGAAAAATCGTCAACATTTAAACATCAACTTTTTGTAAAATCATGGCTTAGATCTGTTGAAGACATTTTGCAGTGTAGTCGGTTACATGAATGCTAATATCTGCTAATAGACTTCCTCTATTGAGGTCAACATTAACTATTAGTTTTAGGTGTGGTTAAATTTTTTTTCCAAATTAAGAATAATATCCTCAATCAAAATAATCTCAACTGGGGATGAGAAAACTGGTAATAGTGCAGATTTTAAAAAGAGATTCAGGTTTGATTCATAAGTCTAATTCATTAAAAATAGCATTTCTTTCACTACTTATTCTGTGATTTGGGACATAAAAATTGTAAACTAAACCAGAGAATCATCCAGTTATTAGGATTTTGCCCTCTCTGTTGCATAACCATTTACTAATGAGGTCTGTGGCTTTTATTTCACCCTCAAACGCTGGTGACATAAATCGGTTCAATGCGGTCATACAAAGTCATTCCCCATCATCCCTCCAAGTTAAATCATCCCTCAGTGCCACTGACCTACACCGCCTCACCTCCTTGTGACGCCAGAAATCCAGATTACAGACTCGAGGTCGAGAGGCTTTAACGTCAGCTGTGGACGGATAAAAAGGAGCAAGCTGACCTAGAATGTCTCCATCTACAGTATGTTTTTAAGCATCTAATCTTTTCACACTGATGAATACTGTAACAGACTGTGCATTTGTTCTAGATGATGAAGCCATAATCATTGGAATATCACTGCCGTCAAAAAGCAAAGAGAAGAAACTGAAATAAGCCTTTAAATGTGGAGCTAAAGGGACTAACTGCACGGCATCTTTTTAATGCCTTTAAAGTCCATATGCAGATCTAAACCAGCAATGGCTGAATCCCAGTATTGTGAAATAGCTCCACAAAATTGTCAGAACCAAGAGAAATACCAACACATTGCTGGTGTGGGTTATTTTCTGACCTATGCTGACTGTAAGAAAACGCTAAATACTAACAGGTAATGATGAATATCTGATCACATGATTTCATATTCAGATATTGGACGTTCTGAAGATCTTAACTAAAGACAAGTCAAATTTTACAATTCAATTACAGTTTCCATCCTCCACCATCTCAAGGATTAAAGTTTTTCTGTTTTACTGGCTTATAAATGCACTTGTCTATCAAAAGTCCCACCAATGCTGAGCCCCTAATGTAAACTGTTAAGATGCAACATGTCTGCAACTTTATCTGTCAGCGCATTGTTTCTAGTCATAAAAATGTGTCTTGGGTCTGGATCTAAAGGCGCTTCTCTTTTCCAAATCGTCTCTGCTGCTGAATGAAGCGCTCTGGACGATCTGAGATGTCCTCCAGCGAAGCTTCTCCAGTTTGGGCTTCATCCTGCTGAGTGAAGACTTCCTCCTGACGGGTTTCTCTCTGGGTCGGTCCTCCCCGTCCACGGAGTCACAGTCAGATGGGTGAAGCAGCCTGAGCGGTTTCAGGTTAGACTGGAGAACCTTCGAGAACCTCCAGCGGCCTTCATCCCTGCGTTCTGCTTTCTGGGACTCTGAGCGCTCATATGCTCCTATGATGTCTTGTATGTCCACGCTCACGTTGTCGGTGAGGTACTGGCAGGCCTTCTTCCCGCTGTAGTCCCTGATGTCCACGTCTGCGTTGTAGGCCCCAACCAGGAGCTTCACCACCTCCATGTGGTTGTGCATGGCGGCTATGTGCAGCGGCGTGTAGCCAGTGTTGGACCAAACATCCACACTGATGGGAACGTTGTGTTGCTTGGCAAAGTTAACAATCAGGGCTATGAGCTCAGGTTTGCCGTGTTTGGCGGCCCAGTGCAGGCAGGTGAAACCGGTGACGAAATCCTTCCTCAGGATGAGGCTGGGCTCTCCAGTGAGGAGGGGGTGCAGGCTGCCCCACTCGCCATCCGAAGCACACATCATCCACTCGTGCTCCACCGGTTCCAGGGTCACGGACGCCCGGTCGTCGTCCAGGTTGCAGGACACCAAGGAGGCAGAGTCGCTGTCACTCCTCGAGGAGAGGTGGACTGAGTTGCGAAACACCATGCTGCGCCTCACCTGGGGGGAGCTGTTCATCATGAGCTCCAGGAAGTGTTTCCGGCTAACTCTGGGGGTGACGTTGCCTTCGCTGCCGGACAAACTGTCCAGCTGTGCCTCATCCTCCTCGCTGTCTGACTCTGGCTGTCGAGACACAAATTTAGTCTCCACATTATCCACGTCTTTCAGAGTTTCCGGTGAAAGCAGCTCAACTTGCCCGTCAGTGGGATTGAGTCCAGGAGTAGCTGTGAGTATCTGCCCTGTACTACCGGTTTGTGCAGGCCCAGGCAGGGTGAACACAGATCCCTCAGCGGGGAGCGGCGACGCTTCGATTACTGCAATTTCTGGTATGGTGGGTGACTTTCCAGCCTGCTCCTTCTTCGTAGAGTCTCTATTCCCTCGTTTGAAGCTTCCTCTGTTCCCCATCTCACCTGAGCTGCTGTCCAAGTCTTCCACTAAGCAAACAAACTCATGACACTCGCTCCTGCCGTCTGTTTTGTCCTGCACAATAGTTTCAGCGGGGAAAGCATGCGGAACTCTCACCTGGCTGTCAGTTCCGTAACCTGAGCCAGGTGCTGTTTGTTGTTGCCCCGGGGCGCGAAGCTCCTCCCGGCTTCCGTCCGTTTGCTGCTCTGCGGGGTAACAGACTTTCTCTGGAACTTTTACTTCTCCTGTACTTGAATTTTCCCGTAACGAAACGTGAAACTTCTTCCTTAGGTTTACATATTTAACTCCCTCGTCTGTTTTCACGAAAGCAACGCTGTCCACGTAGTTTTTAAACCTCAGTCGAACAGCCGCCTTCTTCTCCGGTTCCTCTGGGAAAACTTCTTTAAAGTGTTCTATTAAATCCGCGTTCTTCACTTTTCCTCCTTTCTCCCTCAGATAGCTCACAATAGCCTCCTGAGTGCACTCCGCCATTGTAAACTTCATTAATACGGTCACTTAGCATCTGAATGCACTCTAGGGTTAACGGTTAGGGAGGTAAAACAACATGCGTCCCGTCCCTTTACCGAATTATGCCCCGGATAATCCCTCGGTGCAGAAATGAGCACAGTAGAGCGGTTAGTGCAGCTAAAAACTGGTGGCATGTACGTCTTTTCTCTGCGTTTTACTTCTAGCGTTCTCCGCCTCCTAGCAACCGAGTGCAGGACTGTACCATTGAGTCTAAGAAGGGGAGGCACGTTAAAAGCGTGATACTACTAACGGTACAAATGTCTAAATAAGCATATATATTTAAATTATTTCCGTCTTTGAATACAACTATATATGTTTTCAGAATACATATTAATGACACATTACTAATTTTTTGGAGTTTTGGTTTGCTTTTGCTGAAGTGGTCCTCACCGCAAGGTTGGCAATGCCAGCTCTGCTCTGAGGTCACCTGTTAGGGAAAAGCTGCAACTAGAAGAGATCGCTTTAGAATAGATGTAGATCAAAGCACATCGATATGAGAAAATAAAGATTTTCTAGCATCTTGTTCAATTTCTTTAGTCCACTCTTTAAAACTACGACTGGATTAGATTATTTCCTGTTTTTTGTTGTTTTTGTGGTACTACTTGTCGTAACACCAATAACTTTCTTTTTCATTTAGTATTTCAGATTTTAAAAGTATTCTACACGTTTTGTAGAAAGACAGCAAAATACAGTAGAGATTAGAGAAACCAGCGCACATAAATTAGTTAAATTACACAAATAAAATATTTTGTTTCATTTTTGCACAATCTGTGGTTACCGTTTTATGTTGTGGCAAAACATGGGCTGGTTGCCGTGTTGCAAAACAGGACTGATTGAGACACAGAGGCCTGACTCAGCCTACAGGTAGTGAAACCTGTACAAGGTGGGTGACGTTTCACTGCCACCTTAGCTCTACAGACAGGATCTGTCAAGTCATGTTCACAAGTCTGCAATATCTTAAAAAAATGCAGAAGACTTCAACTCAGTGTCGACAGTCCAGTGACAGGCTGAAGTTTCTTAAAACTAGTAAGTTTGCTTGGATAAAACCAAGAGAAAGGTTTTATAAAAATATGTCACGTGCGGTTTGCAAAGTGCTCTACATTTACCTAATAAATACGTAAGAAATCATGAGCTAAAAAACATTTTAGTGAATGCATAGTCCTGACAGCAAGACAGACCCAGAAGGATGTTCCACACTGCTTTTTAAGGAAATGTCCAGTCTGTGTTCAGCTGGCGTTCTCCAAAAATGTGAAAAAAAACAAAGATTTTATTTAAGTTCAGTTGAGTTTCAAAGGAAGAAAAAAATTTGAAAACTATGACTTGGCCGAGTTTGTTGCCCTACTGGAATCCAACACATCCAACACAACAGCTCTTACACTAAACCGTGCAGTGTAAACATGCTGTAAAAGCAGTTAAATTCATGTTTAATACTTTACATCAAAAAATTACTGTAAATTTGACTGATATTTCACACATTCTGCTACATTAATAGATAAAAAGAAATGTAAAAGAAAATTAAAATACATGTTCTACTCCCAACAAGGGCACTCAAAGCTAAGCACATCATTACATTCCATCATCTTCATCGTCTTTCATAGAGGTCTTATGTTACACCATCTCTACCAGTCACAGTAACTGCAGCCTCAATCTCTGCTGCTCAACGCTACACCGGATTTCGGTCAGGAGGTGGAAAGTTTAGAGGCTCCAGTCACATTATCAGATGGCAACAAGAATATTTCTCAGGTGTGGATGGGAAGTTATGGCCAAATATAACAGACAAGGTTGTATTTATGTACTACATATTGTTCAATGTAGTAAAAGACGTGGTGTAATCAGCACCTCTGGAGTGTAAAGAGATTATAAAGGTCACTGTATGAAATCCAGTGCAATAATGAGCCTCATATTGGCTTTCGATTTTACAGGAATCTAAAGTTCTGAATTCTCTGGTAAAGAACTCTAATTCTGTGGAAAATGGATGGATGACATGATGGATTACAACAGTCAAGTCTTTGCATGTGTTGAGAAACTGTATTAAGAACGAGTGGCTGCCTGCAAGTGCAGAAACCTCCTGTGGTCCTGTATAAAAAAAAAAAAAATGTATGCACCTTAATGTTCCAAGTATTTGACACGATGAGCAATGCAGGCACATGTGTGCTGCCATCTACTGGTGCTAAACAGGTACTGGCTACATGTGACTGATGCAGCAGAAACTCAAAAATGTACAATACAATAATACAATACAATAACTTTATTAATCCCCGAGGGGAAATTCAATTGTCTGGGGTCTCATCTGTTTATTTTAGAATTAAATAATCTAATTGCTGATGATAAGAAAGATTTTCTGAATCTTTCTGTCCTGCAGCACAGGGATAGGAGTCGTCCACCACTGATGTTTCCGATGTGTAGCTTTTAGTAAATGATGCACATTTTCACTGATGCGAA